>NW_026901593.1:455000-471592 GCF_033783945.1 Neopsephotus bourkii
TAGGGCAGAGTTTGTGGGTGAAATATTTCTAAAACATAATATTTCTTATGTTACTTTTGATGATTTTTTTAAGCTATTTCTTAATATTGGTATGAAAGTTTCCATTTCAACAGTAATTTGTATACTGCTAAGTTTGTTAACATAATTTAAGTATTAAAACTGCTAGAAAGAACAGTGTAGAAAATACTCATATTTAGGTCCTCTTGATGAGGAAATTAAATCATACAGAAATAAAATTAGGTGTAAAAAATTTTCAAAATCTCTGTTATAGAAAACAGTTGCAATAATTTATTAAATCAGTAACAGCTTTTTTAAAAGACACATACTTTTACTTGAGGACAAGTGATAGGATTATACTTGTGGTATGAATCAGCTCTGTAATAACTCTGTTTAGAAACCTTGCAGTAGAGATTAAACGTTGTAAACACAGGTGACTTTTGGGAGCCACCACATCCAGGTCACATCTTCCCTCTCTACAGAAGAAATTGCAGCTATCCCAACCATCAGGATTGCCCACGAAAGTTAGCTATCAGAGGCTGAGCTAACTTCTGTCCTCAGAAGGTTGTATATGTTTGCCCATGCTTTGAAAGGCACTTGCCAGCTCTGCCTAGGGTGTGCTGGCTGCAGGGCCTCAGAGGGTCAGCTGAGGGATGCAGGGGCCTTCGTGGATGTAATGAGGGGCATTGAATATATCCTGATTTATGAACTGAACAACAGTCGAGGAATAAAACTCCTTTTCCAAATCATGCAGCACATAAGATACTCCTGGGACTTCTGTTTCCAACTCCTTCATGTTATACTTAAAGGCCTCATACCCTTACATTACTTATTTGCAATAAAATAAAAGGTATACATTTTGTTGAAAATATATGTTTGAAATGAATTTAAAAAAATCAACTTCATTTTAATTCTTTAAACCTGGGAACTCATTCTCTCTTAAATCCCATTTTCCAATTTCCAGCACCTACGTCAAAATTTGTAATCCTTTTTCCCAATCTGAGGTGATGGCATTTACATTATTTCTCAAAGGTTGTCTGCAAAATTATTCAGAAGAACTGAATTTCTTATGAACATTAATATTTTCTAGATTTTTTCCTACATTTTCTGGTGTTCCCATCAGCTGACTTAAAACTTACATCTTTTTTCCAGTAATCGCTAGGTGAAGGTGTACAGTCTCTTTAGTATCAGAGTAACAGGTTAAATAATGAGACCCCCTACCTCTGATCTTAAAGTCTGTTTCCTTACATACAAATATTTTAAATTGAACATTGGCTATATGTTTAATGCATGTGGTGTTTCAAAAAAATTGTTGTCTACTACCTCTGACTCTTGCAGAGCTTTATTTGTCAAGTAAAATCTGTTTGATGTCTTCCATCTTATATTTATGAGAATACATATTTTCCAGAAGTAGAAAAAGAATATTTTTCTAATATGTTCTTTTGTTTCTTCCACTGTGGTGTGCATGTAAATGCAAAAATGGAAATCACTGAGAATCTTGGGATTTAGGATTGCAAGCAAGTTTGAGGACTATGCTTGGATTAAGTGTGCTTGGTTAACTGCAGGAGTACCTCTATAGACCTTTCCAAACTCTTGTTGTCTCCTGGTATTATTCCTGGCTTTTTAAGTTTGTGCTTACACAGCCTGGCTTCTTTCTAGTAGTTTACTACAATTTGTTCTATTACAATAAATAAATTAAATGATCTCATATTTTTCTTAATATGCTGGCATCAGGGGAGAAAGGCAGACTTCTGCATCTGAACTGATCTTCTATCCTTTATGATTCATGGAAACATTTAGGTTATTTCAATAATTGCAATGCCAGGTTAGATATTACTTGCTCCCTAGAAGTGCTTGTTTGCTTCCTTGACTGTAACTTTACCTTAGTGTGACAAGATCAGATTCAATCTGCCAGCACATTATTTGAGTAATGGTTGCAAGTATCACTGAGAGGCCATTCTACACAAATACTTATAATTTTAGATTATATTCATCAGTGTTTGAGCTTGTTTTAACTGGATGTTAAAATTTAATGGAATGGATTACCTTCACAAATGCTTCAGATTTACAGTTCCTGCCTTGACATTATGAGAAAGATAATCCTGTGTGATCTTCATGTGGAGAGCCAGTGGGGAAAAAATTTGTGTATCTATCTGTCCAGAAAAGTGGAGTATTGGACTGTCATAAGCTCTCTTTCTGCGTATAAACTAAACAGGTGAAACACAAAATTTTCCTGTTATGACACGTGTATGCATATAGTTATACATCATATATATGATATATCTGTGTTACATAGGATATCTTTTTCATCAGCACTAGCATGGCCAGCAGGACCAGGAGAGTGATTATCTCCCTGTACTCAGCATTGTTGAGGCCGTACCCTGAATCCTGTGTGCAGTTGTGGGCACCTCTCTACAAGAGAGATATTGAGGTGCTGAAGCGGGTCCAGAGCAAGTCAATAAAGCTGGTGAAGGTTCTGGAGAACAAGTCTTATAAGGAGCAACTGAGGAATCTGGAGTTCTTTAGCCTGGAGAAAAGGAGGCTGAGGGGGGACCTTATCACTCTCTACAGCCACCTGAAAAAAGATTGTAGAAAGGTGGTGGTCAGTCTCTTCTCTCAAATGACAAATGATAGAATGACAGGAAACGGCCTCAAGTTGTGCCAAGGCAGGATTAGATTAAACATGAGGAAAAATTTCTTTACTGAAAGGCTTGTCAAGCATTGGAACAGGCTGCCCAGTACAGTGATGGAGTCACCATCCCTGGAGGTTTTTAAAAGACTTGGGGATGTGACACTGAGGGACACGGATTAGTGGTGGACTTGGTAGTTCGGGGTTAATGGTTGTACTCGATCATCGTGGAGCTCTTTTCTAACCTGAATGACTCTATGATATCATTTTATATATAAGTGAGGGCATATGTATGTATAGCATTATTCTCAGATACTAGTCCTTGCTGAAGGAGTCATTAAGACACAGATGACTAGAGGATGGGTAGGTTTTTTTGTGAAACATCACTGTATGCTTGTGGGGCTTTGAGGCTCTTCATGGGAACCGCTGTTGGTTACCATTATGGTCAGTGAGGTGTTTCAGCCAGACTACACTTGAAAAGCTTCTGGAAGATTTCTGAAAAAATTTCAGTATCTGCCGAAATATGAGCATGATGTCTGGAAGTTCATAAATTCACTTTAAGATTCACAATCATACAGTATAATCTGCCAACACCTGGTTGTTATTTTAACAGACAGGCAGTGCTGTAGAAGCCTAAATTGAGGTGCATGGGGTGGAAGTAAAGAATATTGTTGTGGTTTAAGCCCAGCCAGTAACTCAGAACCGTGGAGCCGCTCGTTCACTGCCCTCACCTTCTTCCTACTCCAGCTCCGGGAGGGATGGGGAGGAGAACTGAAAGAATGTAACTCCCACAGGTTACTCCACACAAACCACTTCTGCTGCCATGAATAATAATAATGATAAGGGAAATAACAGGGGGAGAGAATACAGTTGTTCACCCACCTACAGACTGATACCCAGCCAGACCCTAGCAGCGACCTGGGTCTTCCAGGTAACTGTCCCCAGTTTATATACTGGGTATGACGTGTTGTGGTATGGAATACCCCTTTGGCTAGTTTGGGTCAGGTGTCCTGTCTCGGCTTCCTCCCAGCTTCCCCTCATCCCTGGCAGAGCATGAGACTCAGAAAGTTCTTGGTCAGAGTAAGCATTACTGAGCAGTAACTAAAAACATTGGTGATATCAGTGTTGTTCCCAGGATGAAAGTCAAAACCACAGCACTGCACCAGATACTAAGGAGAAAAATGACTGCTACTGCTGAACCCAGGACAGAGATGCATTTCTTTCATATTTGAGGACTCATAACTATCTGTATATAGCTTAACTTCCTTCTGCAAATAATAGAGGAACCGACAAGGAGAGGTGCCATGCTTGACCTTGTGCTCACCAACAGGGAAGGGCTCGTTGGAAATGTGGCATTTCAGAACAGCCTTGGATGCAGCGACCACGAGATGGTTGAATTTGAGATCCTTAGGACAGTGAGAAGAGCGTGTAGCAAGCTCACTGCCCTAGACTTCAAAAAAGCAGACTTCAGCCTCTTCAGGAACCTGCTTAGTAAGGTTCCATGGGATATAGCCCTAGAGGGCAGGGGAGCTCAAGACTCTTGGTTGGTCTTCAAGGATCACCTGCTACAAGCTCAGGAGTGTTGCATACCAACTAGAAGAAAGTGCAGCAGGAGGGCCAGGAGACCTTCTGGCATGGATAAGGAGTTGCTGAGGAAAACTGAAATGAAAAAAGAGCTTTATAGAAAGTGGAAGCAAGGACAGGCAGCCTGGGAATAGTACAGGGTTATTGTCCAGGAAGCTAGGAACCAGGTTAGGAAAGCTAAGGCCCAGTTAGAATTAAACTTGGCTAGGGATATTAACGATAACAGGAAGGGATTCTACAGGTACATAGCAAATAAAAAACAAATTAGGGAGAACGTAGGCCACCTCAGGTCGCTCTCAAGTGAATTAGCTACACAGGATTTGGAGAACGCTGAGGTTCTGAATGACTTCTTTGCCTCGGTCTTCTCTAGCAAAGGCTCTGACCGCACCACCCATGTCTTGGAAGGCAGAAGCAGGGACTGTGAGAATGAAGACCTTGGGCCCACTGTAGTTCGAGACCATCTTAAAAATCTGAATGTGCACAAGTCCATGGGTCCTGATGAAATCCATCCGTGTGTCCTGAAGGAGCTGGCGAATGAAGTTGCTAAGCCGCTGGCCATCATATTTGAAAAATCATGGCAGTCAGGTGAAGTTCCTGATGACTGGAAAAAGGATAATATAACCCCTATTTTCAAGAAGGGGAAAATGGATGACCCAGGCAATAACAGACCAGCCAGTCTCACCTCTGTGCCTGGCAAAATCTTGGAGCAGATTCTCCTGGAAGGCATGCTAAGGCACATGAAAAACAACATCCAGCATGGCTTCACTAAGGGGAAATCCTGCCTGACCAGTTTGGTGGCCTTCCGTGATGGGGCTACAGAACTGATGGACAGTGGTAAAGCAGTTGATGTCATCTACCTGGACTTGTGTAAAGCATTCAACACTGTCCCACATGACATTCTTGTCTCTAAATTGGAGAGACATCAATCGGTGGATACAGAGCTGGCTGGATGGCCTCACTCGAAGTGTTGTGGTCAATGGCTCAATGTCCGTCTGGAGACCAGTAACGAATAATGTCCCTTAGGGATTGGTGTTGGGACCGGTCTTGCTTACGATCTTTGTCGGTGACATGGACAGTGGGATTGAGTGCGCCCTCAGCAAGTTTGCCCATGACACCAAGCTGTGTGGTTTGGCTGATACGCTGGAGGGAAGGAATGCCATCCAGAAGGACCTTGACACACTTGTGAGGTGGGCTGATGTCAACCTCATGAAGTTTAACCGTGCCAAGTGCAAGGTCCTACACCTGGGTTGGAGCAATCCCAGGCACAGCTACAGGCTGGGCAGAGAAGAGATCCAGAGCAGCCCTGCGGAGAAGGACTTGGGGGTGCTGGTCGATGAGAAAATGAACATGAGCCAGCAGTGTGCGCTTGCAGCCCAGAAAGCCAACCGTATCCTGGGCTGCATCAAAAGGAGCGTGACCAGCAGGTCAAAGGAGGTGATCCTGTCCCTTTATTCTGCTCTCGTGAGACCTCACTTGGAGTATTGTGTACAGTTCTGGTGTCCTCAACATAAAAAGGACATGGATCTGTTGGAACAAGTCTAGAGGAGGGCCACGAGTATGATCAGGGGATTGGAGCACCTCCCCTGTATGAAGATCGGCTGAGAAAGTTGGGGCTGTTCAGCCTGGAGAAGAGAAGGCTGCGTGGAGACCTCATAGCAGCCTTCCAGTATCTGAAGGGGGCATATGGGGATGCTGGGGGTGGACTCTTCATTAGGGACTTTAGTGGTAGGACAAGGGGTAATGGGTTCAAACTTAAACAGGGGAAGTTTAGATTGGATATAAGGGGGAAATTCTTTCCTATTAGGGTGGTGAGGCACTGGAATAGGTTGTCCAGGGGGGTTGTGAGTGCTTCATCCCTGGCAGTGTTCAAGGCTAGGTTGGACGAGGCCTTGGGTAATATGGTTTAGGGCGAGGTGTCCCTGCCCATGGCAGGGGGGGTTGGAACTTGATGATCTTAAGGTCCTTTCCAAACCTAACTATTCTATGATTCTATTCTATGATTCTATGACTTTAAGCAGATGCAGCATAATATAACACGTTTTTAATGACGTTTACTTTAAAGAAAGTATGAATGAGTAAATAAATATACTTTACAGTCTATCAAAAAGTTGGTTTTGGCCTTGTTCTTCTCATCATCATCATCATTATAATCATCAATAATAATATCAACAACAACAATAATAATACAACAACCTCTAATTTCTGTTCTTCAAAATAATATGAGCATGTCATGAAAACAAGTTTCAAGCTTGGACAAGGTTTTTCTATAATCATTAAACAAATAATAATAATAAAGCTCACATATATGTTACCTTATTGCCTCTTTTTCCCCCCAGGTTCCAATTTTATGAAACAGACCATTTTTCTACATTACTAACTTTCTTATTCTCAGAACACCATGGAAATAACGACCTATATAAGTATTGAAAATATTGCTTCATTTACAGTTTTCAGAAATACTTTCCACAAGAAATCTGATTACAAAGACAGTCAAAACAGGGAAAACAATAGGAAAGTTTATGACGTATAAAATGAATTCTTCAAAAGAATATTCTTTAAAAATGCCAAGGGTTATAAGTCAATTATATGCAGCACATATTGCTATTTATTACCTTGCATTTGGCTGAAATTCATCTCTTTTGACAACCTTGGGTAAATCATGTTACATATTTCATAAAATATGAGTGCTGGACGTTTTTCTGAAGATGATACTTAGCGAGTGAACTCATTGCTATTGGCTTCATCCAGGTTGCCATAGGCTCCCTTAAGACTGGGGCTTTTGCAAGGTCCTTGGCAACCAACTCAAAGAAAAAGTATTTGTAGAAGACATCTGCAAAGAGTTGATGTCCAACTTTCAGAGCTCAGATGAAAAGCACACAAATTAAGATATGCAAGTATCACTTTTGAGAAAATTGACTTTGTGTGTGTGTGTTGCATTTGAATATGTTCAGAACCCCTCAGAATATACAACCTTGTAGCTAGCATATTTTTTATTCTTGAAGGCTCATTATTTTACAGTGAGGTTACTGAACCTAGACCACATAGTGCAGATTACCCAGCATAGTATTAATCAAAATATACATGGCAAATGGGATTCAAAACAGTGCCAAACAGGCATCTGCTTTTAGCAGGGAATAAAAATGCATTTAGCTCCTTTATTAAAACTTATTATGGGCAATTTATTTTTAAACTATCTCTCTAACACCATTAACTAGCATATAATTTAATGTACTCCCAAGCAACTTGACTTTTACATTTCCTTCAAAACATTAATTTGCTTTTGCAAATTGATGTAAAAGATGCCTTTGACCTCTGGAATGATTCAAACCATTAACAATAAATTAGATTATCCTTTAAAACAAGATCATAATTTGTATTTTTATGTTTGGATGGAAAAATAAGAGTCTGCCATTTCTGCGACTGAGATAACACCACTTACAGGGAAATCAAACTTGGAATAGTTACAATTCTCTATTTGGTCTGCCCTTATCTGTGGCAACTTGAAGGCACTTGCTTCGGAAAATTTTTAGGCTACTTGCATATTTTTAACAGATTAAATTAGAAAAATTTTGTTTGGTTGCTTTGGATTATTTAGCTTCTGGAAATGGTCATTAGGCTAATGTGCTCTCTTGCTGAAGTCTCACCCTTAAGTGTGACAGACCACAGAAAAATATTCTCCAAGGACGTGTCTATTTTTTGAAAAATAATACAAAAGTCAATTTTTCCATTCAAAGCCACTCTTTGAAAATCTTACTGTTTAACTCAGGCACGTGGTACTGTGATGCATCTGAAGATGCTCAGTAAATAGTAGGCTTAGCTATCACAACTGGCCTTGTTTGTATGGTGGTTTCTCCTTTAACCCATGAAGGCTGAGCAGGAGAAATGTCAGAACACCTGAATACACATGACTTCAATTTGACAACACTGATTGCTGAAAACTGTAACTGACTCATATCCTTAGTGTGGATATGTCCCAGGAGGGGAAAGCTCCCCTGTGGGTTGTGTTATGTTCACTTTCCCCCTCGGGTCCCAAAGATCCACTTGATAAAAGCTAGGATCCTGATACAAAGCCTATGGAAATGAGTTGCAAGACTCATTATGGAGGCCCTAAGAGCTAACTTCAACCTCCTTATTTACATTGCATAGTGACATAAGCCTCTCTCAGCAAAACATCTAAATACACACTTAATTTAGGCACATGAGCAACATAAAGTATTGTTATGCAGCTGGTCTTCCTGATAAGTCAGAGAGGTGCAGTGAGGTGAAAAATTCTGGCTGTTCACTACTTTGCCATTTTCTTCCTGAAGAAACAAACAAAAAAAAGACACAGATTTATAACACATTAGAAATATAACTTTCATCTTAGGAAGTGCAGCTGTACTTGTAGTTTCTATTACAGTCCTGTGTAGCAAAAAGGTCTAGAAAACTTGGCCTCATTATCAGCCCAGTTAATTACAGTTGGGCTATTTCTAAAAGATTTATGTAGTTTTTATAGGCTTTGTCAAAGGTGTGGAGTGTGGATTTTCAATTCATCCCACAGAAAAGCTCTACACTGATACGTATCTTGATGTTCAAAGTACGTCTTACTACTACACAGATATTGCAAGTCACTTCAACTACCCACTTAAGGTGGTTCTCAATTTGCAAGAATCACTTATATTGCATGATAAAAACGTTTGTAAAAGAAAAAAAGGTAATACTACACAAGCTGGCACCACAGTCACCTTACTTGATTATTTATTTCAAGAAGGGCTTTTCTCTTGCAGAAACCCAATTTTAAAGTGAAGGTGTTTTCATATTTCAAGCATTTCAAATGTTCAAAATATTGTGCTATGCCATTTTGTTATCTTTTCTTGACTTACAGCATTCACCATTCAGACATGAGATTACAAGTCCCAGGTTGGATAGGCTTGGAGCAACCAGATTTAGCAGAATGTGTCCCTACCCACAGCAGGGGGTTGGAATTCTATGAGCTTTAAGGCTGCTTCTAACCCAAACCATTCTATGATTTTGTGGAAAATAGGACATTTTCATATTTTTTTTACTGCCTTTGCTTCAAAATGCTGTTGCTCCCAGTTATTTAGAAAGCTACATTTTTCTTAAAAAAAAAAAAAAAAGAAAAAGAGAGAAGCTATTCTGATTTTTAAACACTTCTGTGGTATTAAAATTTAATATTCCTGACTATGCAAATTTGCTACACCACAATATATGCATCTGCTTTTGAAAGTAAGAAATTCAGTTTTTAATGGGCATAGAGATTGCCATTCAAAGCAGTTATGACCATTCTCCAAAAGGGAGCATTCCTGCAAGTTGGATGCTGCTGAAATGCTGGTTCTGCAATGCTCTCTCTTTGCTCCCAGAAACAAACTATATCTAGGTTACAGCTAATCTCAGTTTACGGCAGAACAGAACAAAGGTCTGGGGGAGAGCCTATGAGCCTTACTTAGTAAATCAGAGTGTGCGGTCATTTGTTTTATATGCCAAAAAAGGTATGTAATAAACTTTATTACAGTTGTTTGTTCAAAATGTTATTTTTTTCCCTGTATTTCCACAACTACTTCTCTAAAAATTCCAAACATTAGTGGCTTTGAGAGACAGATGAGGACACATCTGGAGATATACTTACAAAAATTTCATTACCTGTCACTTATATTTGTTCATGCATAAGAGGTTATAAAGCTGATTAAATACAGAAAGAGCAGGAGTTATCTTTCTACTTATGTTTCAATTTCAATGCAGGAGGGGAATGTGTAACCTTTTTTCATGCATTTCACTTAGTATAGAGTAAGCCATCAAACCATGTTCTGGCCTGTTTTATTGAGCTGGGAAAATGGATCTTTACAGTGCTTACATGTCTCTTTTTCCCCAAACCATTCAGCCTTGACATCACCAAAGATTATACCCTTAGGGTACGTCCAACCTCCCTAACGCCCTGTAATCTTCATTGTTTCGCTCATAAGAACATCAGTATTGAAATCTTTTTCTTATTAACTTTTAAGCAGCCAAATTCAGATGAAAAGCTAATCTATTCAAAGCAGTTGCTCCTCAAAACAGGTTGCACCCTTTACTGTTGAATTGAAATAGGAAGTGATTATTGAGATAAACTTTTGTTTAGGAAAGTTGTTCCAATGCTATTCCCTTGCTGTTGTGAGCTGCTCAGCGGAGCAAGTAGTCAGCTATCTTTCCTTTTCTAGATTTATTCAGCAGCCTGGTATTCAAGCTTAGACTAATATAAACATAAAAAAGTGCTCTCTTATGAATAAGTGGGTAACCAGTTAGTTTTTAAATATATATAAAAATATATTTAAATATATAACAAGCTATGCTGTGCTTTAGTTGTAGAATATATGTATATTTCTAATTCTTTCAATATAATGTAGACACAATTCATGCACCTATAGATAACATTCTTACACAAGAGCATTTTTCACTTTGCTTGGTTTTTTTTTTATATTTTGTTGAATGGCCACTTTTATAGCTTGTCATTTCAACAAAGATATCAAATAAATATACAAGCTGGTTGGGGTTTTTAATCTGGTTCGTTGGTCGGCTGGGTTTTTATTTAACCATCTTTATTATACTTCTGGGTCTGGTAATTGTGTATTTAAGCCTTATCTTGCACTTTCTGTGTCCTGCAAAGAATGCATAGCAAAACGTAAAGATAGTTTTCTTGTGCTATCTTGGAATCTCAGGCTAAATATTTGATTTTGATTTATTTAAAAAAAGCAGTGGAAATTCCTTTCAATGTTAACACTGTAATCTGAATGCAAACGTTACAATAGCTGCAGAATTTTCTCAAACATTGAAATTGACAGGATGTTTATAGCAAAATATATAAATTATATATAAAGATTATAAATAGAAAATATAAACAAAATACAAAATTATAAGCAAATAAACAAAACATGGTAATCTGTTTCTGAAGATGATTGTGAATGCACCTGCTTCCCAGAACTCATGCAGCTCAAGCACAAGTCAATTAAATGGGTAAAAACAATCAGTAGAAGAAGAGGAAAATCCTGATTAAAAGGCCTTTTGGTTCTCTTGAAAACTGATTACTCACAGCAAAGTTAAATTAAAGAATCATTAGCTCCTCCATGTGATTTTGTAACTGGAAAAGCCATGGGGGCTGCTGGGAGTTTTTTTCATGTTTGTGTCCTATTTCTCCTGCTTAAATGGTTCAGAATTTAACACCGAGTTGGTGATGTACCAGGTTCAACTTTAAACCCTGTTTTGTTGCTGTCTGTGTAGCTTCCTCCATGAATTCATTATTTTTGTGGAAGTATAGACACTGAAGCAAAGGTTTCCCTGCAAGGGCAAAAGCAGATTTATTACTAATGGAAATGGACTACTAATTCTATGTTCATCCTCATAAAACTCCTGCAGTGCAGCAGGGAACAGAAATTAAAGAAACATTTGGAAGGTCAGCAGCACAGGAATGTTGTAAAGAACAAAGACTGTGGATTTCAAAGGGTGAACAGTGGAAATGTAAAACAGATATTTAGTTAAATGACATACAGTGTTGTTGCATATGGGCGAAAATGTCCCCTGCCAAGCAGAGCAAAAATAATCTACTAGAGTGCATGAAAACTTCCCTACTGCAGAAGATGCCAGTTTTTCTAGTGATTGAATTTAGTTTCATAGATTTGTGGAGAAGTAGTTTTTAGCCATTATAGACAACATTTGGAAAAAAAGCCCTGACAAACCCAACGATAAGTTTATCAAATCCAAGTATTAGTCCACAGTGTTTCAAACAGTACATATTACAAATTTCCTTATTCTGCACTTATGGTCTAAAATCATGCAAAACCAAATCCTTTTCAGAGTTCATTTGTGTTACTGCTGTGCAGGCATTTACCACGAGTCTCAGTACTTTATATTTCTGCTTTGAGTTCATATCCTTCCATGAAATAATTTATTTTCATTTTTCTTAGCATAGTTTGAGTTACAGCTGGGAAATAACTTTTCCTTATAATAATTTTTATTCAATTAACCAGTTATGTTTTGTTTTCTTTGTCAATAGGTAAAGACAAGATTGAACTACCACAAACTGAAAAAACGTTGCTTTGGAAAAAAAAAGAAAATAAAATTAGAGAGTAACAGATGTTTCGAAATAATGTTTCAGGAAAATTTTAATCAAAACACCACTTTACTTCTAACCAGGTTGGAATGTGGTTTTCAATATTTGATGTGTTATTACTTAGCTTCTATCAAAATCATATTAGCAGTTCTTGCAGTCAGAAGGGCTGTAATAAGAAACTCAAACAAATAACCAGACATAGAGAGACTATGTTTTAAACAGTAGTCTATATTTATTACAACTAAAAATGAAAATATCTTGAAATGCCCCGTTTGATGCTCACATGGCTCAATATTGGTTAAGCTTCAGTCCCGTGCTCTTGGAACACATTTCATTACACCATAGGTAGATACTAACTTGGGAACTCAGTCGTATAAAGAAAAACAGTAGATTATAACAGAAAAAGACCAATAATGTCAATGCCTGAAGTCCTTAAGAGGGAGATTTGATAGACGCTTATATGCAAGTTGGTTGGGAAACCAAAGGGTGGTGTATTTGGAAAAGTAGGGCATAGGGCAGAATAGTTACATACCTCTTCAGTAAAACCCTTATACTAGCTCACACAGATACTGCCACAAGTTTGTAAACACTTCTTCAGCAAAGATGATGGAAAATTAGTAGTTCAGTGAAAAGCCCTAAAAATGATTAGGAGATTGGAGAAGATAAAACATGTAAAAAGAAAGGACACTGAGTATGTATTTCTAGCTGCACTAAAGACAGCTAGACTGTTCATAATAATTGTGTATATTTGAGGGGAATAATCACTAAGAATATATAACATTTAATTGACCATACAGAGGGGATTCAGTAGGAGAAATAGAATGAAACTGAGAAAAAATTTAGCACAGATAATCAGAGGAAAAGCTATGGACAGTGGCAGCTGCTGGGATCAAAATAATTTTCAATTTCTATATCCTTTACTGTATACTTTAGAAATATCTTTTTCACTAATGCCAACCATTTGTCTGTCAGAGAACGAGACAGCTCATAGGTATTGACATAAAAATACTACTAAAAGCATTACAAATGTTAGTTGACAAATAACTGAAGAAACTTCCTCCTGCTATTTTGTCTGCTGGCAAGCAGCAAAATAGTGGAATTTTCTTAAAAAATGGGGAATGTCTCCCACTTGCATCTACCTATGACCAGTTCCCAACTACACAAATATATTTTGCTTTGTTTTATGCAAAAATATATTCAGGGAGTCTCTTCTAGAAATATTATACTACCACACTACACACTACCATGCGTGATGTAGAGCGGGATTGATTTTGTGTATCAGAAGACTTCTTGTAGTATGACACTGTTGATAACCATACAAGGATGTGGTATTGCAGAAGGCCTTTTCCCAACACCCAGGGTGATATTGGAAGGACAACTGATCCTAGCTACAGGCAGACATCTACACATCTTTTTCAGTTTTTGCATATGAAAGAATTGGAAATGATTGCAGATGGAACAGCAGTGCAATGGAAGAAAGCATGACAGACTCAGTGACACAGTAACAGTATTTATGAAGCTGACGGACAATTTTTTTCTTATACTTTTAAAATTTATATAGAAGGAAAAAAAAATCTTTGAAAAAGTATCAGCACTGACTCATGATGTTCCTGATCCACAAACTGTTGAAGACTGGGGCAGTATTTGATGATGTTTGCTCTGTTTTTAGAATCTTTACTGATGCTATTTGGGAGCAAACGGAAATAATGCGTTTGGTTGATTCCTTTATCTAAACCAAGAAGGATGTTTTAATGGAATATTGGAGCTTTGGTATTAATAAGATACAGCATTGACTTTGATATGAGGAACAAAACAGGACCACTATACGGTAAGACACCAGTGCTCACTCCCACAAACCCTAATCTTGTACATCCTGGTAGGGCTGTTACTTCCACTCATTTTACTGCTATTACTCCCCTACAGCCATTATTTATAGTATTATTCCTAAGCAACATCCACTTGGAGAAATTCCAGCAAAACATGTTTCCATCAGGCTCTATTAATCAATAATAATGAAAAAATAGGAAATAATGAAATTTTTAATAGGAATAGGAAAATTGTAATAGGAAACAGTGTAATAGGAAAATTGCCGGATATCACTAAACTTCTTGAATTTCTTTTTGTAATGAACTTCTATGAGTTTCTTTTAAATCTTCCACTTTCAGAAAAAAAGGATGTTGCTTTTCGAGCTTTTATAAAGGAACCCTTGAGCTATACTAAAAACTAGGATGTCAGTTCCTCAGAAAAAATAAATAATAAGAAAAAAGATAGTAGCATTCTGTCCAGCCACATTTTTTAAATGTCATAGGTTTTCTCAGGAGTGGAAAACCATTTTCTACTTCATGCTGAATCTGGTATAACCTTATTTAAAGAAAACGGACATTGCAGTTTAGTCATTTGTGTACACTTGCAATGGAATTGTGCCATGTGAGGCAATGAACATTGCAGGTGACAAAGTGACCTCAGCTTAGCTACTGTATTCTTGACTGAATTTCCATTGATTCTCTCACTGTGGAGCAGTCACAGGGAGCCCCTTTTGTCTTGCGACTTTAGGTGCTTCAGGGAGTAGGCCCACATTTCACAACATGCTGCTCACACTCCAGCTTCTGGTCAAAGCATAACGTGCCCACTCCAGAAATCTGTGCATCATGGACTCACTATCCTGTTTAGGAAAGGGAAATAAAGACAAAGAAATAAGCAACGAATGTACAAAGACTTCCCTGGATCCCCAGCATTGTCACAGAAGTATCTTTGCACAGAAGAAAGTAGCTTTCATACATAATTTGGTATAGACCTAGTGGTAAATTCCACAAACTATAAAGAAGATTTTGACATAAAGCAAGAGAATTTTTAGGGTATTAATTTTTTTTCTTTCTCTTCATATTATTTCTATGGGACACCTGTGTTAAAATCTCCTCTCAGCCAAGAACCCCATTATTAAATACATTAATAATATCCTTATTTCATACTACTTTTTACATGCTATTGCTTTAAGCAGAATTGCTCCTTGATTTTACCTCATATCTTTCCTATTTGGTGATATTAAGTAGAGAGAATAAGTTTAGAGCAGGTATGAGATAACTGAAGATATGGAGATCTTGAGGAATGAAGTAATAGCTGTCTTGGCATGAAGATATTAATACAAAGAATTTTGTGGGTATTTTTTCTAATAATCAAAATAAAATTTCTTGATGACAGAAGAACCTTTTGTTTTCTCTTTTGTACATTGCCTGTTTTATCATTATTCATTCTTATATTTTAAATTCAAACCTAAGAGATTTTTCCTTCCTCTGTATTACCAAGAAAAGAGAGAAATTACTTTTTAGTTGGAGTTTGTGAATATCTGACTGGATTTCACTGGAATATCGTAAACAATTTAAAACTTCCAAAAGTGATAAAGAAAATAGGTGTAGGACTTAACTATTCTCAGAAGGTAAACAATATAGATTTAATAAAAAAAGAAGCTCCTGAAGAGATACTGTCAGCAGTCTAGAAGAAAATGGGGGGAAAAGTGAGGAAGCTGGAACAGGCAAATAAGGTGTCTTCTTCAGACAGAAATGAGAAGTACCTTACAAACTTTCCTTCATTGTTGCTATAAAAAATATGTATAGTTGTCTACGCTAAATTTATTTACTTGCTAAAGTATTCACTCTAGCATTAACAAAATATTACTGAACAGTAAATCCTCTTAACAAAGAGCAAGAATTTTATTTTAAAATAAACATGAACAGTGGGCTGCACGCAGAAAAAACATCCACAAATAAAAAATCAGAAATTCCTACAGTTTATGTAAATCTCGAGACAACTTGAACTACAAATAGGACATACAATAAACAAGCATTTCCTTCAAATTAATGTGATTGTTGTTTGTATCTGAAATCCCTTTGTCTTGGACTCCAAGAATAAAATATCGTTGTAAGTAGAGAAATGTACCTACATCTCTTTTCTCCATCCAAGTTAATTCTTTATTTTTCCCATGTTCCTTGCAGCCTCCTAACACTGGAGCAGGATATTTCATCCAGGGAATTTTCATCTACTCCAGAACTGTGTGGTTTTCCCTTAAAGCCTGACTTATAATTGCCAGATGGTCCCTAAAGCCAGGATATCATGGAGCAGCAACCTGAATTTAAGCACCTGAATTTCATAGAATAGGTATCATAGAATAGTTAGGGTTGGAAAGGACCTTAAGATCATCGAGTTCCCATCCCCCTGCAATGATCAGGGACGCCTCACAATAAACCATGCCACCCAAGGCTCTGTCCAACCTGGCCTTGAACACCACTGGGGGTGGAGCATCCACAA